>NC_056747.1:446164431-446166931 GCF_019279795.1 Protopterus annectens
AAAAAAGAGTTGGATTGTGTAGCCAAGTCTATGTCAGGAGCAGAGGGGTCAGGACTAGGGTTGACTGTTTTGCCAGGAGAGATGAGGGTAGAGATTCCTTTCCAGAATTTCTGAGAGTTTGTTTTATTACTATTTTGGAGTATGGAGAAATATTTTTTTCGATCAGAGGTAATGAGCTTTTTTTACTTTGTTTCTAAGTGTTTTGAATTCAGTATGGGTAAGGGGAGATTTATTTTTCTGGTAGAGTGCCCAGACTTTGTCTCTGTGTCTCATAGCTATTAATGTGTTTTTGGTTAGCCAGGGGGTGTTTTTTAATTTAATTCTTTTGGACCTTAAAGGAGTGTGGTAGTCTAGGAGGTTTAAGTAGGTTGAGTTGAAGTGATTGACAGCTTCGTCTAGTGGTAGAGTTTTTAGAACATTCCAGTTGATTGCTTTTAGAGAGTCAGTGAAAGCTGTTGGTTTGAAGTTTTTTTGGTTATGGGTAGTGATGTAATTATGTGTTCTTTGCACAGGTGTAGGGAGACGGTATGCAAAGGTGGGCAGGTGATCACTTAGTGAGTCTGGAAGTGTACCACTATCAGTAAAATAGTGAGGGTGAGAGACTTAAATCCAGTCTAGAATGCTACCGGTAGAGAGAGTTTTTGAGGGGCGGGATATGGAGTTAATTAGCTGTGAGAAGTTATAAAGGTTAATATTAAGTGGGTTTGTTGAAGACTGAATGCAAGACCAGTTGATATTTGTATCTCCCAATATTATTATTTAGTTGCTAATATTTGTAGAGAGCCAGAAGAGGATATTCTCGAGTGTAGTAATATTGTCACCGGGGGAGATGTAGAGGGAGGCTATACATATGTGCTTGTGTTTATTAATTTGAAAGTTTGTTAAGAGTAATTCAGCATTACTGAAGTTGGGAATATGCTTGTTATAAGGGGTTACTGACAGGGAGGATGAATATAATAGAGCTACCCCCCTCTTTTTTGTGGGATCTGTCTTTTCTGATGATTGAGTAGTTAGGAGGTGTTATTTCATGGTCTTTTATATGGGAGTTTAGCCATGTTTCAGAGATAGATAGAATGTTGGGTTTATTGTGTATGAGCCAGGCATGGAGGCTTGGGACTTTGTTTACTATGCTTTGTAAATTTAGAGAGGTGAATAGTATTGACTTATTTATAGTGGAAGAGTTTGTGGGGCCAGGGTTGGGATGTACATCTCCTGATAGTATGATAGTAGGGTAGTTATTACATGTAGGATTATGTTGGTAAGGTGTTTGGACTGCTTAGGGTCTGGGTTGTGCTGTAGTGTGTTGATAAAGTCTTTGTTAGCTAGTATGGTGGTTGAATGTTTATGAGTGTTTATGGGTTTGTAAGAAAATAATAGTTGGTTTTCTAGAGGATAAAGATGGGGAGATATTATGCTGTGAGGTTTTAAAGGAGATGAGTTAAGATGAAAGGTTATGTGGAAGGCTTGAGTGTGGTTAATATATGTGGGCTGAGTGAGGTAATAAATAAAGAGTATGTTGAGGAGAAGTAGTGGTACTATGGAGGAGGTAAGGGGCTTTGGGAACATTATAAAGTTGGCTATTTAAGGAGGAGAGAGAAGGAAAAGGTTGTAAATAGTTAATATGTTGTTGGTTAGTATTATGCAGGAAGTAGGTAGGCCTCAAGTTAATTGTGGGGAGTGTTGTATGGACTAATGATTGGTAAGGGTGGGATTAGGTAGTGGGTGTGGGTTGAGCAGTGAAGGCTATTTGGTTGGATAGGATTTACTAGGGGGATGATTGATGGATGTTGTGGGTGGGATACGGGAGTGGTAAGTGATAGAGGTGTGGGGAGTAATTGGCCAGATTCTTTAGTGAGTGTGGTTAGGTAGGTATATGTGTAGAGGTGCTGGGGTCGGGTGGAAATAGGGGGCAGGGTAGGGGAGCGGAGTGAGCCCAAAGGGTGAACGGAGCGGGAAGAGCCAAGAAAGTCAGGATGAGAGCGAGAACCTATCAGTGGACTATTAAATGGTGACGGTAAGTACAAAGGGTAAGGGATTTTAATAGGATGGTGTTGCCTAAGATATTAAAAAGGGGAAAGAGAAAAGAGAACTATGGAATTAGAACATGTATAGTATACTAGACAGTAAAGGTGAAAGATGTGAGAAACAAGAATAGTGGGAAGAGGGAGCCACCTAGTGGACAATTGCTGAAACGCACCTGAGGTTCCAGTAAGGTAGATCACTAAGCTGAAATATAGTGAAGAGGAGAAGGGACTAATAATAATAAAAAAAAACAGTGGTCTAGAGAGGGGCAATTGGGGGGCACAGAGTTGGTCAGGGTTTGGCTGCTGAGGCTTCCTGGCAGGGGGGCGTACAGAGCCTAGCTGGGCTTTGGATATCTTTAGTAGTACAGAGGTTTAGCAGTGTATGTACATACTTTCTTAATTCCTTCAGTGACAACTTAGGTCTATTCACGTACAAGAGATGTAGTAGTAGAGCTTGTTCTAGTTTAGATTAGGTC